>NC_056722.1:14752593-14754189 GCF_018831695.1 Puntigrus tetrazona | reverse complement strand
CTTTGGTAATTTTGTTGTGCTTTTGACAGATTACAGTATGTATTTAAAATATTTTTAACTAGCTTTAATTTATTTTGTTTTAGTACTTTTTATTACTAAATACAATACATATTTATTACTTTATTTCAGTTTATATTTTGTTTTCGGGAGTCCCGAACAACAGGCCGACACGCATGCAAGGTCCAAAAATACCTTTGTTTTGACACAATATGCGTTCATTTTTACCTCGTTTGTTCAACGTCTCCCAAACTCCCCAATAATTTTCCCAAACTGCTCTGATAATTGGTCGATTTCGTTGAAAACAGCATTTGCGAGTTTTTAATGCCCCAAAAGCGACACCTAGTGGCAAAGAATAAATTAGCGTTTTCATTCAGACCGACCCTAACGGTTCAACAAGGCACTTTAAATATTTTTTATTGCAGTTAATTGCAAAAACCACGCCCGGCGGCTTCGTCACTGTAAGCGGCTGGATCTGAACGGAGTTTGTCTGTCCTCTAGGGGTCGCCCTCCAGGGCCGTCGTCTCTCTTCATCTGGGATCATGTACTAGAGCCGACCCTGCGCAGCAACCATGAAAGGCTTAGGGGCCAACCGTAGCCGCCATCTGTCCGACACCTGTGACCCCACCGCGGGCCCCCAGGAGCCCCTGTGCCCCTTGGCCCCGGACCCCCACGCCGCCTTCCTCCTGAGCCCCACCGTCAACCACTACGCCACTCTGGACCCTCACCTCCATCATTTTCCTGTTTCCACGGCGACGACGCTGCAGTCCGACTGTCTGCTGCCCCTCAACAACCAGCTGAGCAACAGCAGCACCTTCCCTCGCCTCCACTACACCACCCAGCCGGAGCAGAGCGACTACACACAGGTACAGGCCTTTACTGGAAATGTTATTGCTGTTTTCTATGCGTTATTATAAAACGGGATTTATTTCTGCGACGCAGAGCTGAATTTTCAGCATTACTCCAGTCTTATATGCTGATTTCCTGCAGAAAAAAAAAACATTTCTGATTACCATCACTGCTCAAAATAGTCGCGTTGCTTCATATTTTCGTGGATTTTATCTTTCAGGATTGTTTGATAAATAAAAACTTAAAAAAACTGCATTTATTTGAAAACGTATAAATGTGATTACCGCCACTTTGGATCAATTTAATTCATTTTTGCTCTTTTTTTTATTTTTTTTTTGCAATTTAAATTCAGATGTAAGTTTAAAATTGTGCATTTTTTGACTAGTATTTGTTGAAATCTGTATTATTTCATATGCGCAAAATTACAATTAGTTCAAACTCAAATATTTGTATTTATTCATTATTATACAAATATTTGAAATGATCATTACTCAACTTTACATTGAATAAAAATTCAAATGTAATTGCAATTTATTTGTCATAAATAAATAAGGAAATGTTTAGCAAATACATGCAATAAACAAAGAAACAAACCTTTTTAGTGATATGATATGACAAAATATTAAAGCCAGTTCATCATTTATGATAAAATCAGTGTCAGACATTTTTTCTTACATTTGTTTAATGTTTTAGGATAATATAGTAAACAAAACATACTACTGCTACTTCTAGTGCTACTATTACTACTAC
>NC_056722.1:14746189-14752493 GCF_018831695.1 Puntigrus tetrazona | reverse complement strand
AGAGAGAGAGAGAGAGAGAGACAGAGAGACAGAGAGAGAGAGAGAGAGAGAGAGAAAGTCTTATTTTAAACATTTTGCCTTTTTAAAGTAGGACAACAAGTTTGAAACATTAGGACAAAAAGTTGAGGAAAGAAAAATCCCAAATCATGTTGAATATCTTGACTGTTTCTTTAGACGGCAATGAGATTAAATTGACAGTGAATGGATATGTGTCTGAATTCTCCTGTTTCATAATTCATAACTCATTTCATAATGAGATAATATCATGTTATTATTAAAATAATGGAGCATATTTTACTGTGCATTTTGAATATATAGCTTGATTCTATTTGTTGTATTGAATAATTTATTTATTCATTTGTTTAAGTTAAAATAATGCAAAATATTGTGCTTAAACAAAATGTATTTTCCTGCTTTTTGATATATATGAAATATGACCCATCTGCATAAGATTCAACAATAATTAAAAATCAGCAGTCGTCAATAGATCCGCACATTCATATTGGCATGATGTGTGTGTGTGTGTGTGTGTGTGTGTGTGTGTGTGTGTGTGTGTGACAGGTGGTAGAAGGGTTTCTGGGTCAGTAATAAATGCTGAACACATGCTGTTCAGTGGTTCTTTTTTATTTGCTTTATTAGTCATTTAAAATCAGTTTAAGTAACAGGAGTCTGTGTTCCAGCACCATCTGGGTTTGTGTGTGTGTGTGTGCGTGTGTGTGTGTGTGTGTGTGTGTGTGTGTGTGTGTGTGTGTGTGTGTGTGTGTTTGGGATGTTCTACGCAATATATGGCTGATAGGAAACTGGCAAAGTGCAACGCATATTTTGCTTGTCAAGTAGATTATTGCTTCTGTCATGTAGAGAATTATGTGCAGCTTTCAGTTAATCATGCATGTCTTTCTGTGTGAGAGTTTTCATGACTGAAAACATGCCAGTCTGTCACACAAGACGAATACTGTTTGAATGATTAAAACACTGGATCAGCAACCACAAATTCTTCCAAATTATTGCAAATATCTTTTTGTTATGTACATATCTACACACACACACAAATCATTCTCACTCTATATATTTACGTCTAGCTTTCCTGCACAAAATCAAGACACAATTACTTTTTTTCCCAAGTTTCCCAAGCTTAAAAAACTGCCAGTGCTGTAAAAACTTAATGATACAAATAAGAAGATTATTAGTATTTTAGGCTATAAGGTTCCATTAGTTACCATTGGTTTATGCATTAACTAGAATTAACTAACATTAACTATGATGTGCAGTGCATTTTGCTACAGTACTTATAAATCTTTGTTATTGTTAATTAATTAAATAATTCAACTGTTCATTGTTACTTCATGTAAGAACTTGCCTGTTAAATAATATTAACAGATAAAACTGCCTATAAATGTATTTTTTATAATGTATTTTTTCTAAAGTAAATGCACTAATAAAAAAGTTGAATCAATACTTTTTTTTAATTGTTAACAAGTTAAAGGAACACTTTTTTTGGAAATCAGCTCATTCTCCAGCTCCCCCAGCGTAAATAAGTTGGGTTTTACTGTTTTTGAATCCACTGAATCGATCTCCGAGTCTGACGGTAGCACTTTTAGCATAGCTTAGCATAGATCATTGAATCCGATTAGACCAGTAGCATCGCGTTCAAAAATGACCAGAGTTTCGATATTTTTCTTATTTGAAATTCTGTAGTTGCACTGTGTAATAAGACAGGTGGAAAATGATAAGATAAGATAAGATAAGACAAGATAAGATAAGATAAGCTTTTCCGTCAGTCTTAGTATACAACATAACTACAGATATATCGAAACTCTGGTCATTTTTGAAAGCGATGCTACTGGTCTAATTGGATTCAATGATCTATGCTAAGCTATGCTAAAAATGCTATGGCCAGACACGGAGCTCGACTGAATGGAATCAGAAACAGTAAAACTCAACTGTTTAACAGATTGGAGAATGAGTGCTCTTTTAACGAATGCTGATGTATGGAATCTTTCTTATAGACGCGCTCTGATAATCTCTCTTCCTCCTGCCGTTCTGCAGGGTGTCTGTTTCTCCCCGCTGGGCTCATGCTCCTGAACTAGGGTGGGGGGGTGTCGCCCCGTTCTGCCATGAAAGGCTACACCCCCCAGCGCACCCGTCACCTGTCCGAGTGCGAGCCGCCCCGTTCTCCCAGTCACCGGGAGCCTCTGTACCCCCCCTCCGCCTCCTCCACCCTGTCCCACGCCCCGTTCCTCCTCCCAGCAGCCATGGAGCACTACGGAGCCCTGGACCCGCACCACTTCTCCCCGACGCCCGACTGCCTGATGCCCCTCAACAACCAGCTGTCCTCCAGCAGCACCTTTCCCCGGATCCACTACAACTCCCACTTCGACCAGGGAGACTTCGGGCCCGGGGCCGACAGCATTGGGGGGATCAGCACCGGGACACTGGGGACGTCTATGTCCATGGGCATGGGTCTCGGAGTGGGACGGACCGCCATGATCACCAGCGGATCCGCAACTATATCAGGTATGAAATGAAGCACTGTCTTCAGAAACCTTCGTGAAAAGTGCAGCTAAATATCACACAAGTACATGCAAATTTGCATAATAAAACAAAACTCATCTTACTTTACAAATGGTTTCTCATCTTTTAAGCAAACATTTAATGATGTTTATGTTTAAAACAAACAAATGTTTTTTAGTACTGGGCAATGATTAATTTAATCCAAAATAAAAGTTTTTGTGGACATAATATATGTGTGTGTATACTATATGTATATGTTTTCAGAATCTTTCCTGTTTGACCCTCCTGCTCTTTTTCCATCCAGGAGCAGGAAAGATGAACCGGTTGCCTCCTAACCTCCTGGACCAGTTCGAGAAACAGCTTCCGGGTCAACCGGACGGCTTCAGCACGTTGCAGTTCCATCGAAGCACCGCGGTGACGACGACCAAACAGCAGCAACAGCAGCGCACCGACAGCCCGGGAAAAATACGCTACCTAGTTCACTCTGTCCAGAAACTGTTCGCCAAATCCCAGTCGCTGGAAAACTCCGCCATCAAGGGAAACATGAACGGCCGGAACAGCCGATCGTCGAGCAGCGATGACAAACACCATCGGAGCAAAAGCAAAGACCGAGCGAAGAGCGAAGGGACGGCCAAACGGAGGCCACGGTCCAACATGTCCGGATACTGGAGCTCTGACGATTTGGACAGTGATATTAGCAACTATAGGAACCCGATGGCCATGATGACTTTGGGTCGGCCAGCGGTGGGATCCGGACCGGGGCCGGACGGACAGGTGGCATCCAGGTACTTCATGCAGGGCTACAGCACCATGAGCGAGCACACGCTCAAATCCTCGAAGAGTAACAGTGACCTGAAGCACCAGGGGCTCCCTGCACTCCCGGGGCCAGGCGGCGGTGGCATCGGAGGAGGCCGAGGGCCGATGTTTGACGGGAACTTTAGTAAAGGAGGACCCTGGTCCACGCTTACGTTAGGACCCACCAGACAGGTGTGCCAGAAGGGCTCGGCCACGCTGGACCGCACCCTGCTGAAGTCCAAATCTGTCCAGCAGGATCTGGGCTGCCACTTCCTGCAGGTGCGCGGGAGGGTGAGTGCATGAATCACACGTCTGCTGCTGGAAACATACCTCAGTGCATCTGTGCTAGTTCTTCTTCTGAATGACTTTGCACTCTTTTAAACCGCAGTCGTGACTCTTGTTGTAGTCTCCGTTATCTGTGACTAAGGGTATAAATCGATTTATCGAACGCATCGCAATTCTCTCTGGAATCGACGCTGAGCTTAGTTTCAACATGAGATGGCAATTTATGCTTTAAAAGCAGTTTGCTTTCTGTTCCTTACACACACACTCCACTGAAACCTAAAATAATCATTCATAAAGTTCCAAAAGGTTTGAAGCGAATTGCAAGCGTGTTCACAATGGGATGTGTTTACATTAATCTTGCATCGTAAAAACAGACATGACGTGTGGTGCAAGTACATTTAACCACTCGGTTGAATGCATAAGCGGTCTTCTGCTTGAGCATTTGAGTGTGCAGTTAAAAACTAGAATACAGCGCCACCTGCTGTTTAAAATTGAAAGTTTAAAATCGATTAAAGAAAGAATTGCAATGCATTAGGAAAATGAAAGAATCGTTCGATTAATCGATTTATTGTTACAACCCAATCTGTGGCCCTGGAGTACAAAAGGGTATATTTGTAGCAAAATCCAACAATACGTTCAAATATATTAAAACTTAGTTTATGAGTAATAATATACTTTAATAAAAAATGTATTTGGATAACTTTAAAGTTTAAGTTTCTAGGTATTTTTATAAACCGTACATAAATAGAAAGCTTATTTATTTATGTTTAAAAAAAACTGACGCTTATGACTGGTTTTGTACTCCAGGGTCACATTTTTTTGTTGTTCTGTCTCTTTACTTTTGGAACAACCAGTTATTTCAAAAATCAAATCAGTGCACATAAACAAAGTGTGTGTGGTTACTATCAGTATACAAATACTATACTGGCAATGAAACTTGCATCACACATGCTGTATGTAGACCTTCACACCTGGGTCTATAGTGACTTATTTTGTTCTAGATTACATCACATCAGTTTTTCAGTTATCTTGAAATGTATCTGGGCCTTTAAGCCTTGTTTAAACTGTCACTCTAAATCTGTGCTAAAACAACAAAAAATCCCAACAGCCTTAAAGGATAATAAATGTCAATGTTTTAAATATATTGCAGCACTTTAAGTGTTTCTGCAGTGTTTCGCCGAACTGTTCAATGACTGAAACATGACCGCGGAAGCTTAATATAGATTGCAAATGGCCAAAACCTAAATTTTATTCCTTTGTTTTATTGTTTTGATGGGTGATCTAAATATTTGCGACTGTTTGCCACAGATCTACGTATGTTTTACCCTCCAGGTCTTCGAATTGGTCACGTGACTGAAAACTGGTTGCTGTCACTGTGAAAATCGCTTTATTTATAAGCGTGTGGTGTGTAAATCAGAGTGCCGTGAATGTGCATCTGCAGTGTTTGTCTGGTGTCTGTTCAGATGCCCTCCACTGGTGACTGGACGGGGACTCTGGGCCGAAGCGGGCCCATGGGCGAGATCCCTTGTAGACGGATGCGTAGCGGCAGTTACGTCAAAGCCATGGGCGACCTCGAGGACAGCGACGACTCCGACGGGAGTCCCAAACCCTCGCCCAAGAGCGCCGCTCGGAGACAGAGCTACTTACGCGCAACACAGCAATCACTAAGTGACCAGTTCCCCTCAAGAAAGTAAGTCAACACATATGATACTTACATACACGCACACGCTTTTACAAAAACTGTTCGGCAGCTGCGGTTGCCAGAATCATTTTGTAAAAATACGGTAAAAAATGTCAAAACATTTATGGCCGAAAACTGTACATTTTACAGCATAAAAGTGTAGCTTACAAACAGGAAAAATGTTATATAATCCAGTAAATTCAACAATGCACAATGCTATTGAAATGAAGAAGAAAGTATATGCTAATGCAGACACAAAACAACACACGTGACACTTAAGTAATGCAATAAACATCCATTACGCAACAGAAGATGTAACATAAGGCCCAAATGAACATAACCGATAACAAAAGCCTGTTGAAAAACGTGATTTTTGAGCAAAATACCTTCAAATGTGGAGTGTCACGCAGGGAATTCTGGGAAAATCATTTTCACAGTTTTTGACTATAAATCGTACAATGATTTGTTCTATTTACTTCTAAAAACTGTAAAATTAAAAACATTAAATGTATGTATTAGATGATTTACGGTATTTCCCTGTATATAATACAGGAACTTACTGTTAACCTATGAACGGTTGTTTACGAGATTTTACAGTTAAGATTGCACTTTTTTCACAGTGCATTTTATATTTCTGTTCATTATTAAAACCAAACTGTATATTAGGGCACAAACACAGAAACCCGCTCTGGTGGTCTGTCACGCCGCCAGAGACCCCGTCTGAGGTGTGAGCTCTGTTAGTCCATGCCTTCTGGATCGGGATGAGTTTATCGGTGTTGATTCTCTCTCATACATGCATCCGAATCCAGCTGTGCTCATTCATCTGCTAGATTAAGCACAGCTGGTCTTTCTCCCCTGCATATGCTGAGCCTCGCACAACCTTTCTTCTACTCACGTGTAAAGAAAACACACCTTTTACGTCAAAATTATTAATTTAAATGTAAGTACATAGTAGTTAAGGCCACCTAATATAATATATAATATTATAATAGAATATATTGTGAATTCTTACTTAACAAATAGGCCTAATTT
>NC_056722.1:14740908-14746089 GCF_018831695.1 Puntigrus tetrazona | reverse complement strand
TATATAATATGTATATATAAATCATATACAGTATTAAACGTTATACGTTATACTTTAAGATGCAGATTGTTGATCTCATTTTCATCAGCGGTGAAACCAAAAGTCCTTTGTTACCATTTTTCTCAGTAATTTCGTTGTTGAGATTAACACTGTCTGACATGTAGGATTGACAAGACAGCAGTGTAATTTCTTTGCTTCAATTTCAGATTGATATCTGCTCAAGCTCTACAAAAGTGCTCCGAGATTCCACCCTAAGCGCAGTGGAAAGCCCAGACAAGGATTGGAGGATTTGCAGATTTGTAATACTGTTCTGGCATTATGAACGCTCATAAATATTTCATCTTGTGGAATTTCCTCAATCCCGCGTTTTGATGGTTTTATCTGTTTATTGACGAAGAAAAGCTTCAAATGCCAGTGTTACATCTGCATGTGAGAGGGAGGTTTGTTTGCTTCAGAGTACAGTCGCAATCCTTCCAACCAACTAATGCCCTGATTATATGCCAGGGGACAGTGCTTTGACCTTTAACTTTGTCTGCTTATGATTAATAATACTAAGTGAGTGTTTGATGTCTATATTTATCGAGCTCGTTCTTTATATTAGGTAGGAGTTGAGCTGCTTATTTTATAGCTCAGAAGACCGAATAACTCACATGTATATTAGTCATCAGATACAATTCCGTATCTTTGTGAAGCATGAAAATAGACAGTCTTAGATGCCTCGGGGAGCTGCCACTGCAGCAGAAAGTACGTGAGGCACAGCTCTACATTGTGAATGGCTGACGTAATTAACAAGCGTTACAGCGACCAATCCATCGAGACGACCGCGACAGCGAGGCGGAAACTTATCGGCTTATTCCGCAACGATGACATCATGCATAACCGGTTCCCCAAAGCCAGGTTCACCATGGGGGGACTCGCCCCCCCCTCCCCCGGAGCGCTTCTTGTGAAGTTTAGCCATACTGTTCTCCAGTAGTGTAGAGAGAAGCCCTGGGGCGTCTTGGACCGCACTGCTCCTTCGAGGAGTTGCTGTGTTCACTTATTATGTGTGTGTGTGTGTGTGTGTGTGTGTGTGTGTGTGTGAAGCCATGCAGATGGAGGGTGGGAGATCTGCGCCAATGCTGGAGCTCCCACTAATTCCCATACTGCTGATGCGGATGCAAGGTGTCTGCCTGTCAGCAAAGCGTCAGCACGAGCGCCGGGCATGTGTGTGCTGGGCTGCGTGGGCGGCCTTAAGTGAGTTTAGCTGTTTCTCTCCTTGCCCGCTTGCTGCACTCACCCCACCTGCTTTATGCCTGAGTGACCTGATGGAGCCGTCTCTTTATCTATTTAAAGAGCCACATCCATAATGCTGTGCACTGGACACATGCAGTGGTCTTGCATGAGAGTTTGATTTGCTCACAGAACCCCCATCCTCGCAAGGCCTGATGAAGGAGCGTGGAGTCTGAATGCTTTTAATACTTGTGACGTCAAGGAACATGCTACACTTTTGATTGGAGGAAATGATATGTGGCTTTCAGTTTGCATTATGCCATCCAGAGAAGAATGACCTGTACAATCATTATAAATGCAATACAATTATTTTAGGGAAAGCATAAATCTAACCTGATAACTGGTCCTATATTTTAAAAATATTAATTTATTAATATGCTTCATATAAAGTTTTTTTTTTCATCAAAGAACAATAATAAAATTATATATATATGTATGTATATTAGTGAATTGTATTATTGTTCTTTGATGAAAAATGACATTTGTCTACACATAATATTCATTTGCATTATCAATTATTAGGTAAGGTAGCAGGTATTCTCTTTCAGCAAATAAATAAATATCTCTTGTTTCTCCTCCATGTACAGTATCTCCACAGAACATTCTCCAAAGCTGCAGATCCGGAGTCACAGCTACTTGCGGGCGGTGAGTGAAGTTTCCATCAATAGGAGCCTGGACACCCTGGATCCCAAAGCTCTGCTAGCCTCTCCCCAATACCGCTCACGCAACGAGAGCTACATGAGGGCTATGAGCACCATCAGCCAGGTTTGTGCTCGCCCCCAAACACACCGTCACAGCGGGGTGCAGGGGGAGGAAGGTCACAGTCGGTTAAGATTAGTCCCAACAAGTCCAGTTAAAATCCATAAAACCGAACTGTGATTCATCCAGATGAATTTTGGCCATCACCATAAACATCGTTCAATCACAGATGTATACGTCTAACCAACTAACATTTTCCATGTTTTGTAGAACTAGGATGGCATTCATCAGACAGTTACTCATTCTTCTTAGGCACACTTAGTCCCCAAGCACTGATTTGTCATGCTAATTACAAAATGGCAAGCATTACATCATTGTCATTTGGCGCCAACGTTGACTCTGAGATGGCATGTGCTCTTTGATAGAAGCTCAAAAAACGAAACAAACAAGAAAAATTAGCATTAGAAATGTTTTAGACCTTCCTGTAAAGACTTTGTAGATGGCGCATAATTCTAACCTTTAGTTAGTAAATAATAACATACCCATCTAGCTCTCATGAGTGATTGGGACAGAGTTTCAAGCTGTAGACCTTGTCCAAAACACCCACCCTTTCTAAAATCCTCTTTCCACATTTCCACCTCATCACATCTTCATTTACCCCCTGTACTCATCCACCCTTGGTTTCAGTTACAATCAACACTAATGAACATGTTGATCCTGTCTCTCTGTCTTCCACCTTGTCAATAAACCCCAATTGAAGAGTTCCTCCCTGCTGGTGTGGCTTGCATCATCATTTACCCTGTGAAGCTGTCCTTTTTTTTTTTTACTCTTCCTCCTCTTGTCACTGCCTTGCGTGTTTTACCTGCACCTAATGGCATCTCTGCAGGCTTTGTTTTTCCCTCCCCTATATTCAGTACAGTGCCCCGTGGTAAGTGGGTCTTGAAGCTCATTGGACGGCTCTTTTCCTCGACCACTGCCCTGTCTGTTTCTCTTGACTGTTCTTTTCTAATTTTCATTTCTTGTCTTTTCTTTCCCTCTGCATCTTTCCTCTCTTCTCCTCTGCCTGCAGGTGAGTGAGGTTGAGGTTAACGGGCAGATCGAGGCAGTGTGTGAGAGTGTGTTCAGTGAAATGGAGTCACAGGCGGTGGACGCCCTGGACCTGCCCATGCCCGGGTGCTTCCGCATGAGGAGTCATAGTTACGTGCGCGCCATCGACCAGGGCTGCTCGCAGGACGACGACGGGCCTTTGCTCCCTGCCTCCCCCCCGAGGACCACCACTACTGTCAGAACCATCCAGAGCAGCACAGGTCAGCCTGCGAATACGTCATCATTTTGTTGTTTTCTTTATCCATCTATTGTCCTATCGTTCAGTCTATTGTTCTATATGTCATCTAGCAGTGCATTTTTAGCAGTTCGTGCTGGGTATAAACAAGCCGTCCAGATTAAAAACAAGTGAAACGAAATCAGTGGCAAAGAAATCGTTTAGCTAAATGCATGCACTTTCAGAGACTGCCAGAGAGATGCCCATACCAACACGGTGCTCACAGAGCGTGAGAGTATTGAACTAGCCTATAGCCCTTGAATGGTTAAATACACACATTTGTTTGTGTCAGAATGCACATTTTTGCTGTGATTTAGGTCTTAAGTGAAAGCAAACAGCTAAGAATGTAACCGTATATTGGATCCAGGTACCTCTTAAAGTCACAGCAGTCTAATATTTCTTCATTCACGTTAATCAAACAACAAAAGAAAGAAAATCTGTCAAAAATCTGTTTTGTAACTTTAATAAGAAGAAATATTTAATTCACACAGTGAAGAATACGCTGTTTTTTTTCCACAATATTTATACACGATTACTTTGTGCAATATATTTGTATTTTAATGCTTACTGTTTACTTGTCTTCAGCTGGCTTGAGTTTTTTTGGGGGGGTGATATTGACACTGGGGAGAAGAACTATAAAATTTCCATCCATGGTTTCATTTTTTTATATCATAAATACCTTATTTAAAGCAAAAATAACCATATCATTACATACATTGTTATCGTAAAATAAAATTACGTATTGTGAAACAAGATTTTGGTCATATCGCTCACCTCTAATAGCAGTACAGAAAACTCTCTATCATCAAGGAGGTTGCCAAAAGGAAGTATCAGTATTCATTTGTTGTCTTTTCTGATGGTCACAACATGTTTATCCTCAGAAGCCCTGACAGGATGTGTCTGATTTGCTTTTTATTAGCACTGCGAGGCACTAACAGCAGTAATGGGAAACTGAATGATTGAGTAAATCTGATTGATTGAATCTGATGTATAGAGGAAGAGTAAATCATTGCATGTGCTCTGCAAGTAGGCTGTCACTAAAGAATATATGAAACGGAAAATTGAGTATCTTTTACAAATGTATATACTTGTGCAAATAATTGCTCAGCATCCAAGCTTAGATTTCAAAATATATTGTGATATTTCAAGTGACCAATAGTGATCCAGATGTCAGGCAGGATGTGTAAACTCAATGTGACCTGTGTCTGCTTTTGCTCTGGGGTTTTCTTTCATCTGAAACCCCAGTGATCACTAAATCCACCCCCAGCATAAGAACCCAGTTTGATTTAATCACAGTTGGCATCTTCATAAAATTGTGCCCACAGTGCCTCAAAAATGCAAGGCTTTTGTTTACTATTGAATGAAACCTTTTGGTGATGCCTGTCTGTTCTTAAAATATTTTACCCCAGTTTAAACGTGATTGTAAAGACCTTTTGTTTGTGCCGTCGGTCGCTAGAATGTGTTTCTATTGTTAGCCGTTATCGGCGGGCTACATAATGTATTGCCTCTGAAAATAAGATGTCAGTCTGTTTTGACAAGGAATCAATTTTATTTCTGCAGGGGAGAGCATTTGGATACAGCAGTGCTGCATAATACATCATATCATGAACAAGATGAACGATTATCAATGCATGAATTTAACCTGCGCAGAATTTCTGGCTCAGTTTTCTACAATTTATTTTTATTACATTACTGTACAGTATGCAGATAGAAATAATCATATGTGACATTATCATTTTGAGACGGGTGTCATAGAACTGTTTATAGAAAGACAATGAAGTAAAAAAATGCTTTACGATTGAGTCTCATCTTTCAAAGTATGTGCATTTTATCTTGCAGTTATATATATATATAGGTGTGTGTGTGTGATATAGTGTGATTTTTTTATATAT
>NC_056722.1:14740374-14740808 GCF_018831695.1 Puntigrus tetrazona | reverse complement strand
AAATATAATTTTGTTTGTGTTATTTTATTTTTAAAAAATTACTATTATTTTTTTTTATATTTGTTTTCTTTTTAAGCTATATTCATAATCTAAATTATTTAGTTTTGCTTTATGTTTTCTGGTCGAACTTTCCTTTCATTTTTTTTTTCTAACCTAATTCATAATAATCTCACACTTACCTTAATGAACTGCCATAACCTGTCTGGCCTGAGATTTATTTCTACTTTGCACTGTGATTATGACACTTCATTTGTCACCTGCTGAGCATTGGCTCATGCTTGTGTGTGTGTGTGTGTGTGTGTGTGTGTGTGTTTGTAAGCGTGCAAGGGTGTGTTTGTCACTGATTGACAGCGAGGAAACTGGCCATGTGTATGAACTTAGAACAAGCGAAAGTAGGTCATGCACACTGTTAGTAAACACATCCACTCCCACAG
>NC_056722.1:14725569-14740366 GCF_018831695.1 Puntigrus tetrazona | reverse complement strand
TAAAAAAAAAAAAAAAAAAGAAGCGGACCATTTGGTTCAACAGTGACTGGCCTGGTGGTCTATTTTTATTTCCATCTTCTTTTTTTTCACGCACACGCTGTTTCATAGAAAGGCCGCAGATTTCATGTTCCTCCCTGTTTCCACAGCTACACTATCACAAAGGACTCCAGCTGGCTGTGGAAAGAGAGCAAGGGATGGAGAGAAAGGCGAACAGTGACCAGCCCCTTTCTAAACACACGGCAGCTGGGCCGAACTGTCATTCTGCACCCTGGCCTGCTTACACACACACACACACACAAAAAACATTCTCCGGCCCCTCCTCTGCCTTTATAGCGCTTTGTGTTTCGTGTTTTTTTTCCGATAATTCCCTTGGCATCTACTAGAGGGAGCCCAACTAACCTGTTTGAATGAGTTTTACGGTTTTTGTCACTTCTAACACACAAGCCCTCACACACTCCCATTGGTTTCCTCCGCGTCCTGCCGTCAACATGCCCAGAGGTGAGTTCAATCTCCCCTCCTAATGAAGCATGAGGCCGAAAGGGGAGTTTCTCCAGGCAGGGGCCGAAAAAAAGGGATGAATGGATGATGGAGGGGGCAGCGAAGGAGTGGAGAGAAGGGGGTTGAGCAGGGGCCGTCTTTGATACAGCGCTGGCCAGGGCGGGGGGTAGTGTGTTTTTTAGCCAGGAGATTCACCATTCACACTCCTCTGTCGGCCGCTCGTTTGAAGCGCCTTCACAAAGAGGAGTTTGTGGGCCGGGGGCCAAAAAGGGGTTTTGTCATTCACAGAGTCCCATCTCCTCCTCCTCTTTAACCTCTTGCTCATACTTTGGCTCTTTTGAAACGAGAAATGCTTTATCGGCCAAGAACGCAGCCAATTAATGTTCAACCGACGGGCCGAATGGTTACAAAACCAAACTTTGAAAAAACATTTTGCGAAGATAATTGGAGTTCGTTTTTTTTATAAAGAAAATGGCCTTTCTACATCTAATATGCCATTTCTTCGCTAAAGTCCTCAGAATTAGTTGGTTTGCGGTAGCGTTCGGAGCGCGTTCGACAGAGCGGCAGATGTCGGGACGGTTTTGTCGAGAGAAAGTTGGACGAAAACATTTCAGGGAGTTTTTCTTTCTCCGTTCCTGCCTGCTGGAGTTCAGGAATTCTGTATCACACTCCACTTCCCAACTGTTGGATAAACACGATGGCCTTGAGAGCGTGTGTGTGCGGTTTTTGGAGGCGTGACGCTTCCATGATCCAAACATCAAAGTGTATCCGTGGAAACTGTGAGGTAGTCCGTAATGGCGCTAACATGGCATGACTTGTTTTTATTTCGTGCCTTTTTTTTGTGTGTGTGTGCTTGCGTGTTGGTGAATATAAAGTCATTCGGGATGCGTCCTACACATCTGGTCTCAGAAAATATATCATACTGCGGTGGCCCATATTGCAAAAACACTATTTTTGAGACATTTCGGCCTCTAAAAAACTTTGACAGCTCTCTGGCAACTGTCTTCCTCTTCACTTTGTGGAGTCCAGACAACCCGTTGACCTCGCTGGCATGCCTTTGTGCGGATGGGGCACGCTTATGTTACTGTTAGCTGACATTTTATATCAGAAGGTTGAATAAATAAGTCT
This sequence comes from Puntigrus tetrazona, assembly GCF_018831695.1. Taxonomy (NCBI): domain Eukaryota; kingdom Metazoa; phylum Chordata; class Actinopteri; order Cypriniformes; family Cyprinidae; genus Puntigrus; species Puntigrus tetrazona. Next base: position 14,738,740 of record NC_056722.1, on the reverse strand, counting down.
ACTGTATGAGCTAAAATGCACTTACTTTTATATTTTGTTATACTATTTGGGGTTAGTATGTTGTTTTGTATTACTTGGAAAGATAAATTAAGTCGGAGAAAAGTGAAGATACTTTTTGGGTTCAGTACATTTATAATGTGTAATAAAGATTTCTATAAATGCTAAAAAGCTTTACATTGATGGGGAAAAAAAATCACATTTCCCGCAAATATCAGGCAGCGCAACTTTTATAAACAACTGTAATAATAAATGTTTCTTGAACACCAAATCAGCATATTGGAATGGTTGCTGAAAAGATAAAGCTGCTTTTCCATCACAGAAATAAATCACTTAATAATATACATTAAACTAGTAGGACATTTATATTTGACCATGAGAATTTCAATGCTCGTACAGTATAGTGTAGGATATGATTAAAATTTTTGGATCGTCCCAGCTTGGAAAATCACATCTGACTGTAGTTTAAAGGGCTCCAGGTGGGTGGATGTTTTGGGCTATTTGACCCGTGGTTTGCCATTTGTCACAGATAGAGAGAGCTAGAGAAAGAGGAAAGGCTTTAGAAATAAACCGCAGGACTGGGTGGGTCGGAGAACACACACATACACGCTCGACACATGACACAGGCTCATACACACAGGTGAGAACAAGCACACACAGTGCCTGGCTCCAGTGCCGTAATAGTTTAAAGAGAAAGCCTGGCCTACTTTCCCCATGCACCGTGACCCAGTTTACATCGATTCAGACGCACAGAGCGGAGTCACAAACCTGTTCCACATCCCTTCTGTGTGTGAGGGAGCTGTTAAAAGACAGCGCACGATCTTCTTACAGTTCTGTAATCTAAAACAGATGCGCTTTGGCACACACACTCTCGTACGCTCAGATGTCATAAAGCAAAAGAGAGATCTTCCGATCTAATCCATTCCCTTCATGTGCTCAGGAGTAATGTGTGTGTGTGTGTGTGTGTGTGTGTGTGTGTTTGTGCGTGTGTCTGGGCTTGCACTAACCTGCTCCTGCCAAAAGCAGGAAATGAGGGAGCTGTAAGAAAATGGACTGCCACTGTTTAGTCTCTGAACACGCACACACACACATACACAGTGTTTAGTCTTCTCCAGCAGCTGTGCTATTCTAAGCAACACAGGCAGGAAGAACAGAGAGAGCAGAAATAGATGGATGATATTGGGACAGTAATGCCAAACTCCTGTTTGCAGTGCTTCACAATAATCTGCCTACCTAACACTCTTCTACTCAGTTGTATTTCATAGTATTATTTTTTATTTCATTCTGAAATCAACATTTGAAAAAGTTTACTCTAGCTTGCTTTACTCAGCTGTATTATATTCCTGTTTTCCATATTGTATTTTATTCAAAACTTTTCTTCTTCATTAGTTTTATTCCACTCTAATCAAATGTATTCTCTTCTAGTCTGTTGTACCCAACTTTTACATTTTTTCTATCCTTTTCTATTCCAAACAATTCAATTTACTTTTTTTCTCTAGTCAGGTCTGCTTAGCTCCGTTCCGTAGTATTCTGCACGACTGAAATGTATGTTATCATACAGTTTTCTTCATTTTATACTTAGTCATTTTATACTATAGTTCTATTTTAGTCGACTTTATCTAGTCCTTATTCTACTGTTCTATATAGTTCTACTCCACTCAGTTGTATTTTATGATTACCTTTTATATTATATCCACTCTACTTAACTTTTCTGCTGTGTTATATATTCCAGTACTTTCATCTGTAGTTATTCAAGTGTATTCTTATTGTGTTCTGCTGAATTTAATTATGCAGTATGAATTATGCAAACTTTTGCCAAAATTATTTAAATTATCCTGCTCTATTTATGGCATTTTCTATTAAACTCAATTATACTATGTTTTAGTTCACTTTACTCTACTCTTCTCAACTTTATTCTACTCTGTAGTTATATTCTGTACTTTTTTACTTAACTTTGTTTTACTCTTTTCTGCTCTATGCAACCTTTTTCTACTCCGCTCAAGTCCATTATTACCATACTCTACTGTACTTTACTCAGCTCTGTTCTAACCTGTTGTATTAATTTCAAATATATTGTATTTCTGCGGCGGTGTTCTCTGTATGGTACTTTACTTTCATTTCTTATTTTTATTGCTTTTCACATTATACACCCACAGTTACGTTCTGTTAAATGAATATTGCCACTAAATGGCCAGTTGACGAATGTGCTACTTAATTTTCACAGAGTAACCTTTCACTTCTTCCTACTCCGCAGTATCATCATGTATAACCACCTACAAGAAAACCCCACCCCCAGTCCCGCCCAGGTCAACACCCACCAGACCGTACATCTCTATAACAGCCCAGAGCAGCACAGAATCTGCACAAGATGCCTACAATGAGCTCACCGGTGCTGGTCCTGCTAACCGGGCCTTAGCAGCTGTCCAGTCGGGCCTCAGCAACTCCACGGAGAGCATCGATAGCATGAAGGCCCTGACAGCAGCCATCGAGGCAGCAAACGCTCAAGTCCACGGCCCAGCCAGCCAGCATGTGACCAACAGCACCATCACCATCACCACAGCCTCCGCCACCACTAGCGTAACACACATCTCACAGGAAGCTAAAAGAGATGCCCTCAGGAAATGCCTGTCCATAGGGATACAGGTTGGCCACACACACACATTTATGTTACCTAAAGGGTTACAGATTGTATAAGCAATACCAAACAAGAAACAGAGAATTACATGTGAACCTCATTAAAGCAGAGCCAACGGACATTTTGTGGAAAAATAGACAGTGTCTCAGTGAACCTTCAGAACAGCATACTAGTACACAGTAGTCAACATTGGAAGTGGATCAAAATTCAAAATTCATTCATCAAAGTTGTCCTGAAACATAAGACAAAAATGTGATCTTGTCTATGGGCACCTTTAGAAAAAACGTTTTGATCATCTTCAAATGTTGACTACTGTATACTATTATTATTTTTGCAATATAAATATATGGCAAAAATAGTAACATTACCATAATGCTATTTCAAATTTAGTTGGGCATTTTTTTATAGAGTATAGGCCTGCTGTGATTATTAAGATTGTGCACACTATGCCCAGAAATGCTGTTAGGTTTTTGAGACACAGCCATTATTTATGGTGTCTTCTCTGATATCAAGTAGGCATACATATAGTACGCACTATGATGCCCAAATATGCTATCATATAGGTAGACAGCACAGGTAACACAGCAATGATCTATTATATATTCTGTGACTTTTGTGTGTTCAATACATTACATTCTATAATATTTGAAACTATTAACAACGACTGTGTGGCACACACTGTAATGCTGTCTATACAGGTAACATACTAGGTTTATATTCTCAGATTATTAAATGTAGTGTACAATTTTCCATCTACATCATTCAATACTAAAACTTTTGCAGACAAATTAGATAGGCCAAGAAAAGCAGCAGCGAATCTGACAAGAAAATGTTTAAATTGACTTCTGACGCCCAGACTCCACATTAAATGTGCACGTGGCCGTGTTTAGGTGGACGGTCCCGAGGAAACCGACCAATCAGAAGTGCACTGCAAGTTTCAGTCGGTCGGCATTCAAGTAGAGGAGGAGAGAAGGTAAGTTTATCTACACCCACTCGCTCTCTCACACACAGGATATTCCATTACATCTCCATCCTTTAACTCCCAACATGTGCTCGTTCAAAGAAGATAAAGTCACTTAAATCATTACAGATGTGAGCACAGTGACTATAAAAGTTGAAAAATGGAAGTTGTAACAGGAGAGAGAAAAGAAAGCGAAAGAGAGAGAGAGAGTTGTCATTTCAAGCACATGCTCCTGTGACAAAGACCCTCCCATTCTCTGTCTCTATTTCACACACACAGCTGTCCCTATCATGGTGGTTTGGACATTGGGGCCTCCTGAAAGGGTAAAGGAGTGGGAGGCAGAGAGACAGCTGCTCTGTGTGTGTATGCGGGTGTGTCTGTGTGTGCTTGCACGGCCATCTGTTGCTGTGCCCATTATGAAGCAGGCAGGCTGCTGGGTCACAGACATGGTCAAGTATCGACCCCCTGTCTCACTTCTCGCTCTCTCTCTCTCTCTCTCGCTTTCTTTTGCTTTCTCTGACTCGCGCATCCTCAGATGTCACCGTTTTAGCACCCTGTGAGAGGGTGGGACATAACGACCGGGAGGAGGTAGAGGCCACTAGGTGTTCAGTCGCCGTGTGTTTCCATTAAAGTTCAGCTATAGGTCCAGCCGAAGCATCGTAGAGTCACCGTCTTGCAGCCAGAGTGCTGCTCAGGAGTACAGATCAAATGCCAGAGCAAATATGTTAGACTCACGCACACATACTGTGCATAAACAGTTGTTTTACTGAAGGCTGGATATGTTTAGAGTCAGCTGACCTTTTCCAAAACCATGTGAACTGTCTATGGAGGCAGTATTTTAAGACACCTAACAGACACCTCATTTTCATAACCAACAGAATTCATAAACAATGCATTATTTATTGAAAAACAAATCAAATTGGTTTCGTTTATTAATGTGCTGCATCCATTGCTAAAAGTTGTTTCATTTCTTTTATTATCATACTTTGAAATAAATGAAAATATACTTGAGTTGTGTACCTGGCTAGATTAGCAAGATGCTAACACTGCAAATAGTTATAAATATATTTCATTAAGTAGTGCAATGTATCAAAAAAAAAATAAAAATAGAAAAAAGTAAATAGAATGAAAATAAACTATAACCAATATGTACGTGTGCTATGCATTTTTATGCTTTATAGAAAGTTTAGAGTATTTGTGACTGGCTAAGCAATATGCTAATACTGAAACACTGAAAGTGTGATTTATTCAATAGTGAAATTTATAAAAATAAAGTATAGTATATTACATAATATCTATGTATACTATGTATTTGTGTTTTTAACTTAGCAATGCTAACATAAAAATGTTGCCTATAATGTTCCCAGATAGTTCCCAGATGTCTTTAAGATGTCAGTTTTATATATTTTCTAAATCACAAAAGTAAAAGTATCTTAAAGGTATATTGTAGATGAACAACTAAAAATACGTCTTATAGATCTAAATACAGACATCAAATAGACGTTTCCATAATGTATACGTGTTAAAATATTTAATATAATTAAAATATTTTCATGTTTTCCATAAACTGGATTGTTTACTGGATTGAGTATCACTTCGGAAGTTTAGCAGCACACAAACATCAGTCTCTGCTTATTGTAAAAGATTGTGTTTAAGATGCTATCTTAGCAGGGAGATGCCTGCATAGGAAATGAACCGATCGGTGAACTGTATGTGTACACATGTATATAAGGTTTGGGCTGGTAGCTGCCAGGATTGAGGAGTTGAGGGCAGCAGATTCCTAGACGGTGAGAGAAGGACACATATAACACACACACGCACACACAGACCCGCACAGGTCGCCGGTATTTGGACTTTGCTGAAGCATGCCTTTGTAACTGAGAGGGAATACAGCTGTAAAACACTGGCACACACACACACACGGCTCTCCTAGCACAGGTCTGCTCTTGTTTCCTGCTGAAGTCAGAGCCTTTGAACTGTACGTAGAGACTTTTTTAGCACGTCATACACTCCTTTCCTCCTCCTTAGTGCGGTAGGAACGAAGGAAATTAAGGAATGAGCCACTAACCAATCACTCCTGGCTTTGTTCGGCTCTGGAGAGGTGCACTATAGTGGGTACAAAGACTTATAGACAGATAGATATCGATATAGATATAGATGTATGTTTATGTAATATAAACAACACAATAAAGGGGAGTCTGCCATGTAAGGTAATTTTAGTCTGGTAATAAAAAAAGTGAACGTCTGACACCGGTGTCATCCATGTCACACCCTTCACCCGTTTTGGGGATGTGGTGGTCTTAGCGGTGTTAACACGTGGCCCTCCCTTGCTATGTGTGTGTGGGTGTTCTCGTGTCTATTGATAGCTTGGGGGTAATATGCAAAGCTCTGAGTCTACCATAGGTTAGTTTCAGCCTCAAACAGACCATCTTATTCATAAATAGAAAATCCAGATTCAACTTGATTTGCTGGCTATGACGCAATTTCTAGTCATGGTACCACGGTGAGCTGATATCAGTGTGATTTAGGTTTTGATCATCACGGACAGTGATGAAATAGTTAACTCATTTAGGCGTATTGCTTTGTCATTTATGTTTCTTGCCATTGCGATTCGGTTTATATTGTCTAATAAATGTACCTTTTTTTTATTTGTGGATTTAGTGTCTAGATATTTTAGGACAACTTTATGCATTTTAGGTTCAAATGTAAAAACAATCTGTTGTAAAATGGTCTGCCATGGTTACATTTAACTATGAACATGAGAACCACACACACACACGCTTTATGATATGATTTACAGAAGGCAATGATTACTACCATGTGAGCGGAACAAGACATGAATACTCTCTCTTCTCTCTCTCTTTCTCTTGTGCCCTTTATTTGTCTCTCTTCCTCTCTACAGGAAGTAGTTAACTGATATGAAACAGGCCTCTCTGACACACGCACAGCAACAATCTAAAATGGTCTTTAATAGGAAACAAATGGTTTAAAAAGATATCAGAACTCAGTATGTTGTAAAGGAGAACGGACACAGGACAGATTTTTGGAAGGATGGGTAAAAATAACGATTGTTCAGTTCATGGAAAAATGAAAGATGTCCTCGCAATTTATGGCCTGTATGTGCCATCATTCGGTGTGTTGTGCCTTCTAATAAGGCAAAATTCAAACGCTCAGATGCACAGGCACACACAGCCAACACACACTCAGGGTTTGGTGAGAGATGTCAGTGTGCTTCAGTGCACCTGAATAGAGCAGGTGTCCTACATCTCCAATACACACACACACACACCAGGCAAACACAGAGTAGCTGATCTAAGCCAGATCGCTTTGATATGTTATCCCTCTCTATTCCTACAGGTGTGTGTGTGTGTGTTTGTTACACTTGTATTTGATATCATGGTCTAGAGTTACCTAGAAGAAAGTTTTAACAGAATATTACAATCCAGTTACTGTATTTATTTAATTATTTATTTATTTTTGTAAAACTTCAGTATTTATAGTATTCGTTTTTACAGCATTTGTAATTTAACAGTCTTTGTAAGCATCATATAAGCATGTATGTTATTACTTAATTTAATGATTTTTTGGTCTACATTGTGTTTTATATTTATAGTTTTCTACAATCTTTTAATGATTTAACACTTAGTGTAAATATTCCATTCATTCGATCATTTTTGATAATAGAGAATAGCACATTAACCACATTTTACCATTCTAGCAGGTTTTTGCTTTTTAAAAAACATTCTAAAAAATATACACTATGATTTGGATCTTGAGTTGAATGATTTTAAAAGTGGTATTTTTTTTCTCACTATGGTTTGAGCACAAACTATACAACATGGTTCTTTTTTCTTTCCAGCTATCGCAGAGTTACACGGTCCAACAGCGTCACCACTGCCGTTCAAGCTGATCTTGACCTTCTGGAGGGTCTTGGCGACAACCAGTTCACGCAGACCCACCAGGGGCCCATTGTCCGCCAGTCGTCCCGAGATGCAGCCACTTCTACTGTCAGCATCCAGGGCTCTGGGAACCACTACCATGCCTGTGTCCAAGATGAGTACACCGACGTGGGCTTTGACCCCTCCATTCTGCCCCCTCCAGACCCTTGGATGGATGGAGCCATGGAGGAGGAATATGCGAGTGGGGTGTCAGGGTCCGTGTGTCCGCAGGACGGACGCTGGTTTCTGAAACTGCTGCAAGCAGAGGTGGAGAGGATGGAGGGGTGGTGCAAACAGATGGAGCAGGATGAGAGGGAGAATGAGCTACCAGAAGACAGTGAGTAATTCTGAGATGATGCCTATCAAAAAAGTAGGAGGCTGCCTATATAGACAACATTATTAGATGAAGTTTTGATAGGTCACTGTAGACTGTGCACTCATTTAGATTGTTTGATTCAACAACATTTTGCGTATTATTGTCCCATTCATAATGTTCGATTCAACTGCATTTGGGTCATTAAAGACTTATTTATAATATTTGATTTGACCGCATTGGAATCAGCTGCATTTTGGTGCACTGTAGAATACAGTGTTAACAATGTTAAATGTTAGGTTAGACATGGTCATTAAAGCATCATTTAGATTGTTGCTGCAACAATATTTTGGGCATAACAGACTCATTTAAATAGTTTGATTCAACTGCATCTTGGTAAAGAGTGAAGACGCATTTAGAATGTTTCATTTAACTGCATTTTTGACAATTAAAATGTGTGATTCATTAAAGTTTCAACAGCATTTTGGGCATTACAGTCTCATTTTAAAAGGTTAGATTCAACTGCATGTAGGGTAAATGAAGTCTTGCTTAGAATATTTTATGTATTGACATTAAAATGTTTAATTCAACTGCTTTATGGGTCACCAAATAATTTGGATCATTCTGTTCAACAGCATTTTGTCATTGAACCGTGTTTCTTTCGGGTCTCTGTAGACATCTGCATTTTTGGTCAGCACAGGCTGATTTCAACAGCATTACATTTTTTGGAAGACTTGCATGTTCGATTTTAACGTTCCAAATGCATATTTGATGAAAATTCTCTCCGGGTAGGCAGCTAGAATTATTCTACACCACACAGGAAGGCAATAGCGAAATGGCTTTTGTAGCTAAATCATTGAATTTTACAATTCCACCATGTTGTTTGAAGTCAATTACTCATTTTGTTGCAAAACTAAAGTGACATTTGTACAGACTGTGTCTAAGTCATTTAGAGAATTATCAGCCACAAATCTACCGGTGCACGAGGTCATTTCACAGTCTGGTTACCTCCGGCCGGACTCGTTCTTTTTATCCCACTTCCCGCCTTTTCTCTGCTCAAGCACACACACCCACACACACGACGCAGTGACCATCTTCGTGTCAGTCACAAAGCCTGCTTGTTCATCTATCTCCTGTCTGTCTCCCTCTCACATACCAGACATTTCTACCAGCAGGGAGCCACCCATCTCTCTCGTTTCTTTCGCTCCCTCTTTCTCTGTATATTTTCTTTTTCCTCTCACTGTTTCTGTATCTGTCTCCTTCCACTCTCTCTTTTCTAACCCTTCCCTCTTTCCCTGAATACATAAAATATGCTAATCGCTCCGATGACAGCACATTGTTTGCCATATGGTCTCTTGCTGCTGCATATGTTAAACAGAGAGAGTTCATTTCGTCTGATCTCGGTTTAAACTGCCTCATGGCTCCAATCCACAGAAACGCACTGCAGTCACTCCTCAGGCCACAGCAAAAGTCTTTATATGACCCCCGCACGGCAAACATTAGCTTCCTTTAAGAGAATTCACCCCTGTTTGGCAATCTGATATGCTATTTACTCTTTTTCACTCTTAATCTTTCTTTTTACATCACATTCTTGATCTGTATGTGTGTGTGTGTGTGGCTCGTTGGCTTTGGCGGGTATTTGTTTGGTGTGCATGGTAAACACTCCCCCTGCTCCTCTGGTTCCTGCATTTGGGTTCCCAAGCCCTTAGATATTTATGACCCTTTCTCACTTCAAAGAGACGGCATTTAAACATTAACCGAGTGTCTAAGCCTTTGCGACACACACGTACACATTCACTAATGTGTTACTTCGTACATGCTGTGCTCACATCAACTTTTCAAGCTGCTTAATCCAGTTTTCTTTCACTATTCACAGCCGATTCTCTATTCTTTGTGTCTGCGTTTAGTTCTCGGCAAGATTCGCAGCGCGGTGGGCAGCGCTCAGTTGCTGATGTCGCAGAAATTTCAGCAGTTCCGGGAGCTCTGTGAAGAAAACTTGGTATGTATAAAATCCAGCACAAATCCATCAGCCAATCAGAGCGGAGCTGCACTTGGTAGCTCCGCCCCGAACGGCAATGCCAGCCTGAGCAGAATTAAATCAGTATTACCCAATTAGGTATTATGTATACTTTTTTTCTTTTTTTTTCAAATTAACAGATGTTCTGTGTATAATTTGTTCTCTGGTTTTCAGAATCCCAATGCCCACCCACGGCCCGTGTCTCAAGATCTGGCAGGATTCTGGGACATGCTGCAGCTGTCCATAGAGAACATCAGCCTGAAGTTTGATGAGCTACACCAGCTGAAAGCTAACAACTGGAAAGCACTGGAGCCTCCAGAGAGAAAGGTACAGATTTTACCTCACAAATCCAGACGCATTACACACTCTCTAAAAATGGCTTAGACTACCGCAGTTGACACATATTAATTTGCGATGCTTTGCTGCATGCTTAAGATCAGTGACTGGTGTATCGTAGCTGTTCAATATATGTAGATGTCGTATTGTTTAATGCAAACAAAAACAAGATTGTGTTGAGTAGAAGAGCATTCTGTTCAAAATGCCTGACAGTATTGAACAGTTCCCCAAATTGAAATTAACTGTTTTGAAAAATTGTACAGTTTCATCATATATGCCTTCAAGCTTAAATAAGGACACAAACAAAAAACACAAGCATTATTAAAGTAGTCCTATAGAACTTGTGCATAATATTCCTGGTTTTCAGAAGTCATATGATCGCTTTGTGTCAGGAAAAGGTTAAAATTTGAGTCATTATATGAGCTATTAACTGCTTACATCAGAGTTGACTCAGTCCAATTTGCCACTGAATCTTTTGGATCATTGTTGTGAACTTGTTTATGCATCAGACATTGTAAGCTCAACCCAGTAATCATTAAAAGGAATCAAAATAATTGTTAGTTTATGTTTCATATGTAACTACATCTCTAATAAATTCTTATGAACAAGTCAAGGATTGCTAGGGCAGATGGCAAGTCACATGCACTACTTTAACAATGCTTTTAGGATGTTTTGTGTCCTTTTTGAAGCTCCACATATCCAGTTTCTATTTATAGAAGTAGTATGGCAAGGAACAACCAGCAAAATTGATTGTATTAAACAGATAATTTTCTATATTTGGTAAAATATGGCACGTACTCTGACTCTATTGCTTCTTTATTTAATATTTTATTTTATCTTATTTAATGATTGAATGTTGCATGTGTTATGCTTCGAGCTGATTTACTTTGCTCATTTTCTTATTATTTTATGTGTTCTGTGTTTGACAGTGATCTGGTTTTGAGGCGATGCTCCCAAATTGCACGCTGCATGTGGTTTACATCCAGTGGTCCTGTTCATCTCATGCCAAATGGGTTGAACTCTCAGCTGGCAAAAATGGCTGAGATCTCACTTAATGTATTTGGCAGATGCCTGGCGCTCAAAAGCAACTAAATATTGCCCGATGCCCCAACAGATGACCCCGCAATTGCATGCATTAGCAGTGTTGTGTTACGTCGAGGAGTGGCAATTAACCAGTTTGTCGTTGCTGTCCAGGAGAGGCGCGTGCCCCCTCCGGTGCCCAGGAAGCCGGGGAAAGGTCCCGTGCTGCTAGTGAGAGACCGGTCTTTGGAGGGCTCCCAGAGGTTGGAGGCCCGTAAGCGGCTGTTAGCGGCTAAACGGGCTGCTGCCTCTCAGCGCCAGAGCTCGGCAACAGATTGCGCCGACAGCATCGAAATATACATCCCAGAGGCCCAAACACGATTATAAACACTGAAATCCGGGTGCTCAGAAGCCTAAATAGACACACACACACACACACACATCTTCAACCATAACACAATAGCACTGAATGACAAAGGCAGGGTAGCTGTAACATAATCGCTCTTCTTTTCTTGTGTAAAAGAGAGTTTCTTCACTGTGGGCTTCTACTGTATGTATTTACGACTTAATTTCACTCTCTTCCTCCGTCCTGCCATTTGCGATGTAGCTCCCTCGTTAAACTCCCAAAGACTTTTAATATTTCTATTAGACACTCTTATATTTAATTGTCAAAATGACCGATCATATATATTCATGCCTAAAATACAACATATTGTGTCCGTCGATATTACTACCCAAATAATGCACACTACCGAATTCTATTATTTGGTTCGTAGTTTTTTGCAGTTACCGTGTAAGAGCCATATGTCTCGCGTTCTCAAAGAGGACACAACTTCTAAAAGGGCAACATACCGATCACTTCGAAGATTTTAACGCCAATGTAGCCACAGATTCAGTGTATTTATGTATGCGTCAGGCACTCTCTCACGTGTCACCCTGCACCTCTGAGACAGGGCGAGGTTATTCTGTTTTCAGTATCAGGGGATAGAATGGAAAAACCACCTCTTCTCTTCTTTCTTCTCATATTTTTTAACCTCCCACTCAGTCATCCTCTCAAACCATCCCATCTCCTTTCCCGTCTGCTCACTATCATCTCCCCTCAGCAGTGCCGCTCACCTGTTTTGACTGACATAGACGTTTGACTGACATGGATACGTCAAACGCGACACGTTTATCTGTCGCCGGTTAACGCGTTCACGTCATTGACAGAAGCGCTGTCAGAACACCCCACTCTTCACGGCTCTGATTCAGTAGCCCTTCGTAAAAATTAGCAATGTGTCACGTTATGAAACGTTACATAAAGGCAGTCAGGGATTTCATTCAGCATTAAGCCCCGTTCACACTGCCAGCGATCAAGTGATGCAAAGTCTTTATTTTACAATTATAAAATAAATATTCACAATCTATAAAGCCACATTTGTGACCCATTGTGAATTTTTTTTTTTAATATTGCGACTTTATAACATAATTATAACTATTTCTCACAATTGCATTTAGGATTCTAACAGTATATCACAAGATGTAGATTTTTTTTATTATTATGACTTTTGGTATGTAAATTGTGGCTTTGATGTTAATGTGATAACATAATCGTGACATAAAACGTTTCTTGAAGTTGCGTTTTCATGTGTCGTAGTTGCACAATATATTACAGTTGTGACCATATATGACAAGATATTTTATATCTCTTAATTGAGACTTTACTTCATGTAATTGTGGTGATAATATATTGATTTATATCGTAATTGTGACCTTAATTTTCACAATTACGTTTTTATAAATTTGATATAACTCGCATTATTAGTATATATCAGTTGTGATTCTGTACATTGCAAGACATTTTATTGTGACTTAACGTTTTCTCCGATTTGATGTGATATATATTAATATTGGTGCTTTTAAATGATTCATTGCGATTAATTGCATCCAAAATAAGTTTTAGTTTACATATATA